>NC_056576.1:36773070-36788070 GCF_018340385.1 Cyprinus carpio
AAAACATATTTAATTAAAATGTTTATTTTGAGAAAATTTTTAACTCAAGAATTTACAACCAAGTTAACAGTAGACAAGGATTTATGCACCCAACCAATAAAATGTAATTTTCACCACCTTTCTAACTATAAAATAAACAAAAAAACAGTATTTTGGTAATGATGTAAATGCAAGTTAATTTACATACAAGTTCAATATAATTTGGTCCAAAGTTGTCTACCCCAATCTAAACTAAATCTTGTATCTTCTCACCCGCTTTCTAATTTTTAGCTGCTGTAGCGCAGGTGCTTGGGTTCTGATCTAGCGGGCTCTATATTACATGGCTGCGTGAATTTTTAAGGCCGTTTGCCGTGACATGTGTTTAATATGTCTCTAAATTTCTCTTCAAGAGTGAGCCAGTGGTTCTGCTTATGACTCCTGGGGGAAAACGGGCGGGTCGGGCGGCTGTTCTTGCACCTCCCCATCACAAGCGGCTCCTCGACTTCAGGTAGCGACTCGCTTCTGTTCCCTCATTTCATCGATGCACTGCCAGTTAAATTCGCCGGGCAGCTCAGATCATTCTCAAACAGGTTCTGGTGGCGGGTTGAGCAGCGTAGGCGATTGGTCGACGCATGACGATTGAGATGAAACGCTGGCACAGCGAGTAATACGCAGCGTGCTGTATGACATACACGAGCAGATTTCTCCGCCACGGTAGGAGCGCCGCTGGCAGCAGAAGCTGGCGTTGGGAAGCTGTCATGCACGGCGTGGAGGCCAGACACATTCACATGCTGCTACAGAGCCGAACTGTTCATTGCACATACGCCACAGCCGAGCAGCAAGAGGAAGCGAACTGCGTGGACGAATACGGAATGCTGCCTTACACCGAGGACTGGGCCTTAGCATGTAAACCCGGTGAGAAAAAAGCATTTACAATAAACACAATACAAATGAAATCTATTCTTTAGAAAACAAGTAATCTAAATTTATAATAATATTTATTTGCTTAAATTTATTCTAAATATATACAAATATTATATATCATATATTATATATATAATATATAATATATTATCTAGAATAAATGTACAAAAATATTATGTTATGAATGTATTTTTACATATTATATTATATATATATAATATAATAAATTTATAAAAAATGTATATTACCTTAAAAAATAAAATTATTTAACATAATAATAATAATAATAATAATATAATATGTATAATAAAATGTAGTTTTTTATAAATGTACTTATAATATTTGCAAATATTAATGTATTCAATATTTATTTATTTTAGGTTTTACCACAAACACACACACACACACAAACACACACATTAATATCTTTATATTAATTAAATCATTTATACATCCGTAATAGAGCTTCCGGTTAATAATGTCTGGTCAGTTTGTATCTTCCTCCGGGTATATATACGGGTGCAGTAGCGGAGTCCACGCTGGAGGCACCGGTGGGACGAACGAGTATCATGAATTCGAGATATTTAATATTCATACGCCTCAGCAAGCGCGAAGTTACCTCATTCAGCGCTCCTGCACGGATTGGCGGAGATCGGGAGATGGATGGCTTCGTCCACCAATCCAATATAGCGATATATATATGGTACTACGGTCAACAGGTAAACAAACAAAGAGACTCCGAAGTTTAAACATAATTTGGCATCATGTTACACCCGGTGATATAATGTTATTTCCCGTTTTACACCCACACGTGATTGCAGCACAACAAAAGCTATGTTTCCTTTGGCTGCTCCCGTGAAATCGTTGCCAAGAAGCGGACAAATGCGATTCTGCTGTTATTTATTAAAATCCGTCCTTTTAAAGATTTATTTATAAACACAAAGCTGGCGTGTTTCAAACATGAGGCCTGAAACTATTCGCGAGATCGCATTCAGCGAGTATTTGTAGTTGAGAGAACATTTAATTCAGCTTTAACATTAAGAGTTCGAGATCTCGTCCTGTTTGCTAAATTTACCAACAAACTGTCTCTCTGTCTCTTTGGAGGGTCAGGGTGTATTGCGTAAGATATTGGTGTTGAGTTTATCTACGCATTTGGACAGAAGCACAGCTTATATCAGGTCAGCGACAAGATGAATGGCAGAGGAGAAATACGAGGACAGGTGAGTACAAAAAACATGCTCAAGCGCTTATAAACATTTTCTGTTGTTATTAAGGTAATTTTTGTTGTTCCACCTTGAAACTGTTTGCTGAACCTTTAAGGACTTTGGCATCTGATCTATATATTTGCATACATCTTTTTATTATACATCTTTTGAATTTATTTTTTAAAATTTTTATATTTTATTTTGATTATATTAATTTAGGAACCTTATTTCTAATGTACTAGTCTTTATTTGTATATTTCTTCTGCCTTGTTTTAGAAAGTATATTGCATCTATTTATATAATAAACATAATGGATACAGTATAATAAAATGTATTATTTTTGCATTAAATGGTTCTAATTACTATATACCATATATACTTATACATAAATATATACATATATATATATTAATCAATCTATGAAAATGTATTACATTTTAGATTTGTATTATTTAATAAATATATCTCTTATATTAATAATATCTCTTACAAATATTTAATTTTAATATAATATATATTAATTTTAAAATATATATATGTATTTAACATTGTTTTATATATATATATATTTTTTTATATTTATACATTATTTAGCACCTTATTTTAATACTAGTCTTTTACTTTTATTTGTATATTTTTGTCTGCTTGTTTATAGTATAATGCTTTCACAAAATTGTATGTAAACACAATCATGCTAACAGAGTACTTTAAATTCAAAAGCTGAATTAAATACAGTAATCTATATGTGTTAAACCCTTGTATTTAATCGATATCTGTGTTTCCAGATTCGCGTTCCCAAAGCAGCTGTGAGTTGGGTTCCGCGCTCAGGGTGGTCGAGGAAAGCAGAGTTTGATGACCTCGTGTTAGATCCGTGACCCAGCCGAGGCTGAGGAAAGACCCCACACGTGCTTCTTTGAGGAAGAGAACATCATGCACATCCGGGTCGCAGTGGACCGCAGCATATACAACACCTGCTTTACCTGCACCTGCCAGGTAACTTTTACACCCACACACGCACACACACAACACACTGCTTAGCTTTGGTTACAAAATCATTTATGTGACTGAAGTTAATTTTGCATATGATCTGTTCGAATCCCTGCAGAAGAAGACAGTGATCTGTGATCCTGCTCTGTCCAGGCTCTATGTCCTCACACCATCAGCCTTGAAGACCAGTGCTGTCCCCTCTGTTGATGGTGAGACATAGTGATTAATATATTTTTAAAAAATATGTTTTGATGTCATTTAAAAGTAGCAATTTAGTGTTGAAATATTCGGTTTTAGACATAAAAATATTTTTCAGGGATATGTAAACATCCTTAAATCAATTAAAAGATTTTATATTATGAAAATGGTTAATGACAAAATAATGGGCGTAAGAAATACTGCATTTCTTGCATGATCTTATGCAATTCAATATTCACGTTAACTTATCTTGTTTCAGGTGTTTTTTACTGGAGAAACAGACAACAATGATGGCAAGAATTTATTTGCCGGTTAGGGTTAGCTTGGACGATAATAAATGCTGTAGCATAAAAAAAATAGTATGTGTATAATTTATACCTGTGGGACTGCGTCCTAATATAAATTGTTGATGGAGATTGTAACACGTGTGTTTTGATTTCTGTAAACAGAAAAGAAGAGGAATCCAAAACAGACGGACTGCAGCAGAGAAAAAGTTGAGGAAGATCCAGGAAGGTGAGTTTATATTACATGATAAGAATTTAAGATAAGGGAGTTCAACATCGCAAATAGTATTTTAAATGTGCAGACTGTATATTAAGATGTTTATTTGTGGTGTTTCAGGCTGTTTGTTCGAAGGTGATAGAATCAGAAAAATGCAACGCACCTGGCACAACATGGGCATCCCGTTTTGTCCCACCATTCGGCTACATCAAGTGTGCCGTGTGTACCTGCCAAGGAAAGTTAACAAACATTTTCAATACACAACATTAAATGTTTTTTGCTATAAAAAGCAAAAAAATACCAGGATTTGTTACACAGGACATGAATATTCAATAGTGTAACCTTGTTTGTTTGGCGGTCCATCATCGGCGGTCAAGAGTTCTCCACAGGAGAAAGTTGCACTGCGAGAAGCTGACGTGCCCGCCACTCACCTGCTGGCCGACCTCCATCAGACGCAACCCTTGCAGGAGCTCGGTGCTGTAAGGAGTGTCCTGCGGAAGACACACCCCCTTCGGAGGCGCTGAATGAAATGATTGCAGGCATGATGGAAGCGTCGGCGGCATGCAAGTTCGGAAATAACTACTCCCAGAATAGAGAACACTGGCACCCTCGTGTACCCGCTGGGGGGATGAATGAAGTGCCAGTTAACCTGCTGGTGGTGATAGTGGAGTTATCTTTGCTTGTATTTTTTTATTGTTCTTTTAAGAAACATTTTGAGATGTTTAAACACGAGACCATAGGGGGAATAAGATAGGTATGGTAACATATTCACCATACTTCCCCAGTTTATACTGATAAACAATTTTATGACAAATAAGCCATTATGGAATTAAATCATGCCCTAATTTGCTTAATTTCCAGAGTAGTCAAATTTGACATGGATAAAGTCAGGGTTCAAAAAATTTTAGTTTTGAGTTTGTTTGACATATTAAGATCTTTACAGAGGGGTTTTTGATTTTTTCCTTTTATCCGTAATCACTCAAAAGCACTATGCAACCAGCCAGCGCAAAAAACACACATTTTGTACCATGTTATGTAGGTGAATAAAATTGTTATAGGTAATCAGTGTGAATGATTATATGAACAAACCCCACAGTGGAAAACCTTCAGAATCGGTAGAATGGGAGTGAAGGAACCCTAAGGTTTTGGTGTAGTGAAGTGCTGCTGAAGTGGTGAAAAACAAACTCAGCAACATTTAAAATTTGCATTTTCACTATGGGTTTTTAAGAATAAAAAGCTCTATAAAAGCCGGTAAACTGATATATACCACAAACCCTTCAGTTAAAAGCCTTGCATCCAGAATATAGGATGGGAAATTAATCTAACTCTAAGTGTTGGTGGTTATGCTTAAGTTCCGCTAACTCTAACATGGAGGAGAAAAAACTGTTCTGACTGCCTTTAAAAAATGGCATATTTCGACCAGTGTAATTTTAGGAATAAAATGTTGTATAATTCTGTGTGAATGACATATAAACAAACCCCTCTATAAAAACCTTCAGAATATAGATGGGAATAAAACTCTAAGTTTTGGTGTATGCAAGTGCTGCTAAAATGGAGAAAAAATACTTACTGCCTTTAAAAATAATGCATTTTCACACCACGTTTTTAGGAATATAAAAAAGCTCTATAATTATGTGTAAATGACATATGAACAAAACCCATCAGTAAAAAACATTCAGATAATTAAGTTTTGGTTTATATGTATGTGCTGCTGAAGTGGAGAAACAAACTTTTAAAGATATGTACGGGGAAATTGAAATATGGTTGAAACAAAATAGATAAAGTGGCAATAAAATTAACACTTAAGTGTATTTTGGAATGTTTCTTTCTACTGGTGTGAAAACAACACTTAATGACGCAGCACATGAAAAAATACAATGTATTGCCTGTAGTTTTCTTGCCTCCAACTATTAGCATAATTAACTTAATTTCTCTTTGTCATTACAGGCATGGCTGTCAACGAGGTGCCAGAAAAAACAGGTGCCCATTGTTGAGTGGTGACAGTAACCCCATTCGCAGAGAAGGAAAATGCTGTCCTGAATGACATAGGTAAGGTTTGGTGCTAAACCACAGTATACCTTAGGATATTAACTAAATCCAATTCTGCACAACGTGTTTACATGTTTAAAGTTTTTTTTGGCGCCTTGTTGTTTTACAGAGGACTTAATGGAAAAAGAAGAAATGGCGAAAAAGGTGGAGAAACAAGAAAAATTGGAGACATTTAACACCTCCCTTTCCTCACGTCATAATCGCCACATGGTTTTGAGCGATCAGGCTTAAGTTCTCAAATGCACAATGAAACGCCTGCGGATTGCGCAAAAAAAAACAAAACAATCGATGCATGAAACAGAAGGAGAGGTCCGAACACAAATGGGATCGAAAACAGTTTGGGAGAAAAGAGCGCTCTGAAGATGAACGATTCAAGACCAAAAACGATAATGGATAAAACGGAGAACGAGATTTCAGCTGCTGCAGATGTTTGGATTGTTCCATTGACTGAATTTTCGTCACGGGAAGGTTTTGTTTGTTTATTTTTGTTTGCCTATGTGACTTGGTGCCAATAATATCCAAGACTCGTACATCAATCACACTTGTAAATACGTATGAGTGAACATACAATCACATATGTTTGTACCACAGTTAAAAAAACACGACGCGTTCACAACAAATTGCACATGCCATCATTACAAGCCTTCAAAATGACACTCAAATCCCAGCCAATCAGCAGGACTGTTTGTGATGCATCTGATTGGAGATTTGACTTGTGGGGTGGGGCTTGCTTTGTGGAGGTGGAGTTTCGGATGCTCATCAACATAAACCCACCCCATTTCTGTTGCACCTGATGTTGTGCAAGGTCTGTTTGCTGGTTATAATATTTATGGCTATTTTCTTTTCAGTAAGTTTGATGGATATTATGAATATTGTTTTGTATTTGCCATATTTATTAATTATGATGAATAAACAAAGTTTGAAAATGTATGTGTTTCATAAAGAAGTATGTTGTCAATCATTCTCTCTGGCAATGGGACGTCCACTAAAACACACTAACATTTTGACATTAAAGGGTTTCTGCACGTCTGATGAAGATAAATTTAGAACTAAGATAAATTTAAGACTTTAAGGAGCTTCTTAAGACCAAGTAAAGAAAATGTAAGCAATAAATTGAATGGAGCAGGAAAATTTGTAAGTTTGAAAATTTAATTTTTTGAAGATATAATTTACTAGAGATACTTCAAAGTTAAAATAAGCTTGTGGCTTGAATATCTCTGCTCCCAAGCAATCAGAATATGGAAATCATTCTGTTTTGGTCCCAGTTCTTATGCAAAAAAAGTGTTTTTTTTTTTTCACACTTGCAAGATGCATTTCGTGCATTGACTGGCATTAAATAATAAGTCTTGTTTGATTTATAAGAAATTGAGTCAAAATAAAGTGATTTTTTTGATTAAACAAAATATCTGCGCAATGAGGGGCTGAGAAAAAAAAAAAAAAAAATCAACTTAATTCAAAGAAAAAAATTTGTTTTCATTCCCCACTGACAGATGTTTGTTGCGTTTTTTTAAAACTAAACACCTTAAAACACCGAACCTCATATGTTCATTTTGTTTTAAGGATGTTTAGATATTTGTATTGGAAAACAAAACAAAAATACTGATGAAGATATTGTTTTTTTGCAGTGCATGCATCATTTAAGTACCCTGACTGTGATGTATTTATGATTTTCTGCGCTGATCGTGGGCCTTAATTTGTGGAAGAGTGAATTAAAGCATTTTAACTACTTCAAAGCTGATACAAAACGTAAAGCACTACTTTTCTTTTAAACATTTATCTCAAACCAGAAAGAAAGAAAAACTGCCAACATTCAGGTTCACAAAAAACATATAAACATGCACATACACACTGGGTACACCCTTAGTCTATGTGTGTTTGGGATGTGTTACGATGGTCGCTGAAAACGGGATGCAGCTGTGTAATTGAAGTCGCACCGGCGTGAACCCCAGACAGCAGACAAGGAAAGGGTCACAAGGTCAACGGTGAGCTATGCTCCCTGTGCATTTCTGAATGTAGGACATTTGTATGCCGCAAAACATGATTTTAATCTTTTTATGTTGCGACCCCTGACTGGAGAAGATTTGTTTATAGAATATTCCAATTGGTTTTGGATTTATTGCAGAAAATAAGCCCTATGACAAACAATGTTTATGATACTTACACATTTTTTGTTCATCATGACAATCTTCACACAAATGAAAGCCTAAATGCAATCACCAGAAGTATAACGCATAAAAACGTTAGACTATAAACGAACTACACTCATGAACGTCACCTCCAATGAGGGCTTCCCAAACACTTTTCCCCAGTCCTTTATTACAAACATTTTCCCTTAAAAGTTTGTAACATAAAGTCAAAATAGTTCGCAAAATTGTGTTTATAAAATGCAATGAGGCTTGAAAGCGACCTCTGTAGTCCCATTTAAACATATTTTCAAGACAAGAAAAAAGCTTTTTTTAAAATCACAAGCGGGCATTACGGATGTATTTACATTGTAGAATAAAACATGAAAATATCTTGAGCTTGATGTTCATGCATTTAACCACAAACCCATTCAAACCCCCACTGACTTCAATGTGATGGTAGCGGGAGTGCTAAAATGCTCATTTCTGGGTTTCGGCCTACAAAAATAGCAGCAAACCCTACAAAGCAATCTCTATTTTCCCAAAAGCACTTTTGGGGGGCGATGAACCAAATAATTCCGTCACTGGTTAATCAACTGCAATTTTTCTAAATTTCAATCTGGCCAGACCGCGGTTCGGACCTGGATCGAGACACGCAAGGCTTCCCCCAACAGCCTCATGTTTTAACTCATCTTCCTTCTGTTCCCACTTTTGTTGTCACCAACTTTCCCCTCTGATTAACCGCAGCGGGTTAATACTATACCGGTCACTGGCCCGTCTTTCCACGGCAAATGAATGTTTCTCATCGAGAACCGCGATTGGATCAGTTTCTTCAGACTCGCTGTGACTCCATTCCAGTTGTCTGACATTGATTTTTTGTCGTCTTCTTTGTATACAAGTGGAGGGAAAACTCGTGGGAACATGAAAGCTTATTTTCCACCAGTCTCTCAATAAAGCACTTAATCCATTTTTTACAGAATACTTTTAAACCGTCCCCTCATTGTTTTTTCCATTTGCTGGTTCCGCGTCTGTTGTTCATCTCCCAAACAACACTAAAGCCATTGGATTATTTGGTATATGAACAACAAGGCCAACAGACTTTAAATCAGTTACTGTTCTTTTTCACTCATATTTCAGTTTTATGCATCCTCTGGTGTATTTCTAAACATTTGATCTTATTGAGCTACTCTATGGCTTAAGTTTCTCTGGGAACCAGACTTTGACATAGTCACCACTGATAAGCTCCTCCTAAATAATAAAATAAAAATAACATAGAATAAAAAATAAATAAAACTTTCATTTTCTGTGAAGCCGCTTTGCAACGATTTGTATCATGAAAAGCTCTACACAAATAAACATGAACTGAATGAACGGTAATTCCAAACACCTGTGCAAGAATCACAGAAAAAGAGATGAAGTTGAAGTCAAGTCTTGAAATAAAATTATAAAAACATTTCTGGCATGTGCATAGCATAATTATGCACCTTTATTACATAAAAGTTAGTCTAAACAGCACCTGATGTGTCATATTATGAGCAAATTCTTATGAAATCATTGGTGAATTTACAGTTTCAACATTAAATATGATTCTGGGTGGATTTCAATTCATGGAAATGGACAGATTTGACACTTCTAGTAAATTCTGAAGTGTTATGATACTTCAAAAATGGGACGTAAGAAATCTTGAAATGTGTGACCATAAACATTTCTGGCGTGTGCGGTTTCGTTTACCACTTGTGCACTTGTGTCCTGATGCATTTGTAATGGTTTCGGACAGTTGTTAGAGATTCGAGCATGACTAGTTGCACTAATGCAATGCTGGCTCAAACACTGGATTTTTTATGAATCATCATCATATCTTTGTATCAAACAAGAAGATCTACAATTAACTGAGGAATACAATCCTGTTCATTTCAGTGCTAGCTGCTTCAAAACACTTAAAATCACTGGAATTTTTATGTATAGTAATCATATATTTTTTTGGAATTTGTTTTTTTTTTCATTTATTTTTAGTTTGCATCCCTTGAGTTTTGGTGATTTGTGTTTTTGTGATGTGTGTTTTTGTTATATGAATACCCAAAGTAATAACAGTGATAATGCAGCATTCTTCTGAGATTACTGTAGAAGAAACCTGGAAATGTTTCTGTGTTTGCATCCCTGAATACCACACAAGCAATCCATCTTTGAAATAACACATGGATAATTATACAATAAATAAGTCACAAGTAGCTTTATATAATCACTATGACTCACAACTAACTTACTTGGATTTTACATTGAAGGACTCCAGATATGGTGTCTAGTTTAGATCAGAGTTGATGAAAAGCCGCTTGTGATAAAAGTGTCTGCCATATGTATAATGTAAATGTGTGAAAAGCTAAAAAATTTATTAAAATACATTTACAAATTTTATTTTATAATAAAAATATTATATTTATATATATATATATATATATATATATATATTATTACTTTACAATAAATCATGTTAAATACAAAAAAATAATAAAAATATTTGGTAAATATATTTAAAAAAATATACTAATACTAAAAATATATTTTCTAAATATTTTGTTTATCTGCATGTGACATGCACATTTATAATATTTGTCTTATTTTATAATAAATCAGGTTAAATACAAACAATTTGTTGGTTTGGATGGATGTTGTTTTGTTAATATAAAAAATAAAAAGTTTATCACAAAAAAAGTTAAATACAAACAATTAATAAAATGGTTTTTAAAATATATTTTAAAAATCATGTTTTAATAAAATATAATACTACTAAAATTATTTTAAAAATAATATTTTAATAAAATTGTATTAATACTAAAATATTTTTTTATCTTCTGATCTGCATGTCACATTAACATTTATAATATTTTTTATTATAATAAATCAAGTTAAATACAAACAATACAAATAAATAATACTTTACTAAAAATACTAATAAAAATAATTTTTAAATATTTTATTTGCTTATCTGCATGTCATGAGAACATAAACTGACGTGATCAGAGAACTGTGAACATGCACATATGTGGTTAAATTATTAAAATATTGTACAGTGTTTGCTCTTTAAAGATATCTTGGTTATATGTGCAGTTTCATAAGCATTCATCATTTTTATTTTGGGTGTGTCCATAATGCCCTCTCCCTCCCCGCAATTCCATCATGCCCTCTTCTCCCGTAACATAAGGTTTTTGCTGACCCTTCATCTGTGTGACACCCAATAGTTCACTTCTCAGGTCAGGGAGGAAATGTACTTTCCCCTCCTTCACTCAACTTCCACTTTTAGCTAGAATCTGTATGTATGTGAAAGTGTTTGCATGTGTTTAGTGATTTACTGTAAACAGTGATTTACGGATATGGGCGGTAAATGTGTGCGTTAATAGATTTTTTGTTTTTTGAGTTTGATTTGTATAAGTCTGTTGAGCAAATTCCTCATGAAACTCATTCGAGCATTTATAACTTCATCTTAAAACTTGATTAATTTCATTGAAATTCACAGATTTGACTCTTCTGGCAGCATCTGAGATTTATTTGATTTGATTCACATTTATTGACCTGCAAAAAACTCTTAACATTGTGAAAACTTACATAAGTAGCAAGTAGACGTGAATGGCAAGTTTTCAGTTCTTTTCTATTTAAAGACCTCCAAAGACATTGATGCGAGGCGAATGATTCATCAGTAGAATAGTCTGCTTGGTTCTACATAAATACAGCCAATCATAATATTAAAAATGAAATGTTTTGATGAATTATTGATTGATCATTTCTGAGTACTCAGGTACTCAGGTTCATCTCTAGCGTGCAGTGGGTGGAGTTTCGCTCTGTAATTCCTGCCTCATATTTAGCTGAACACAAACTTCTTCCACATATAAAAACTCACAAACGCTGTCACGCAACTGACCGAAGCACCGGCTACCACACATCCACGCTCGCCGCGTGTGTTTGTGACGTGTGTGTAGCGATTAACAATCAGTCCAAGTGTGTGATCGTAATAATGGCTGTGGATGGAACAGATGAGAATAATTTGGTAAGTGTTTTTCTATTTTTCTGCATTTTGCCCCTGCTGGTAGATACTGAAACTACATCTGATCGGTGTTTTAGGTTTTCAGTGTCACTGAAAAGAATAGAAATGGATAGCTTTTTCCATCCATTATTTAGAGGGCAAGGTAATTATAGTTAACTAAAAGTAAAACTAAAAATTAATTATGTTGGGTGTTTTGTGTTTTAAAAAAAAAATAATAATAAGAAATAAGAAACAAACAAAATAAGAAAAATTAATATATATTTTACAAGTACATTTATTTTGTGAAATATTTCACATTTTCATAAAGAAAGTAAAGTGAAAAATAAGGAAGAAATATAAAAAATTATAACAAATGACAAAGACGCTAAAACAAAAAAACTATATATATATTGGTATTTGGTTTTTTTATTTTGCTTTTTTCATTTAAAAAAATTCTATATATATATATATATATATATTAATATAGATAATACATATAAGAAAAAAAAAAAAAAATAATATATATAATATATATACTATATAATATATATATATATATATAAACCTTACATTTATCTAGGAAATATTTCAACATTTTCAAAAGAAAGTTAAGTGAAAATATAAAGATAAAAAAAATCATACAAATGATAAAGACACTAAAATAAAAATAAAAAAAAAATAAAATAAATAATAGATATATATATATATATATAATATTATATATATATATCTATATATCTTATATATATATTAGTATATATATATATAAACTAATTCAATTCAAACTATTAATAAAAACCACAATAGTATCTCACTGATACTAAAATAAGACTGGTCTGATGAAATGAAGGATACTTTAAAAAGGTAATAATAATAATGTGCATGTAAAAAGTAAAGAAGAAATAGTGATAAATACTGCTTTGGCAAACGCTGGAAGTGTCTTTAATACACTAACATTAAAAAAAAAAAAAAAGATGAAGTGCTTTATATGTAATGGTTCAAGCTTTTATGTTTGTATGTTTTGTCATTAAAGCAAATTAAAAGTAAAATGAATTAATATAGCCATACTCACAGACTATGAATACTGCATTAATATCAAACCATAAATTTTAATTGTACCAAATGTAAACATATTAAATGTATATGAGAGCAAACTCATTGACTGTATTAATTAGTTATTTTTACTGCACTCTTAATTACCCAACAAACATCACAGAGTAGGGGAGGGTGATATATGACCAAAGTATTACATTACAAAATAACCCATTTTATAATAATATCACAATATTTTTGGTGTAAATAAGGTTGTTATGATACCAACAGTTTTGACACCAGTGAAATTTCACAATTCTTTGTTTCAATACTACAACAAAAACTAATACGAGCAGTCTAACCGATAACATTAATAAGTTCTCAAGCAATTACTGAAGACAGTAATACAATAAACTAATTAGTCTACAATCAACTGGACATAGCTTATAAATGTAACAGAAACATTTACAAACGACTTATTTTGCCTAAAAAAGTAAATATCGAACACGAGCTGATTTTTATTTTCTAATTCAACCTTGTTTGTGTTGTTTTTAACACGTGAGACAGAAACATTTACAAACGGCTTATTTTGCCTAAAAAAGTAAAATATATGAGTAAAACTTAGCTTTAATCTCCTGACAGAGGTGGTTGCTCTGGGAACAGGCGCGATGCGAGAGATCCCAAAAGCAAATTTTTTTTTTAAAAAATCCATTGTTTAATATATATATAGAACTCTGAAATAGTTTCCGTAAACGGTTTAAAATAAAAGAGTAATATAATTAGAGAGAACTCTTTGTTTCTCCTCACGAGTGAATTTAGGTGGGTGACAGCGAGTTTTTAGGTGGGTGAGTTTAAAATCCAGCACAGAAGTGAGGTAAATCTGACAAACAGTCATTTAGGGTTTAGGTGAAAGGTATAAGATATTTAATATTTGTTATTATTTATTTTAGAGTTTTTAAGTTTTTGTGATTTGTTGTAGAGATAAGATATTTAATTTAAATTAATTTTTCAATTTGTTATGGTTTTGTAAACAACTGAGCTCTGAGCTGGAAGTGAAGGTTGGTTGTGGCTGGTATACATTATATAGTTTTGAATCAATATCTGTGTCTGTAGGAAAAAGGTATTTACACAAAAGATGCATCCCGTCTTCGAAAGACCTTCGGCAGATCTCTGTCCGATCTCAGCACGTCTCAGAAGTGTGGAGGTGAGTGGATCCGCAACTGATCTACAACGTTATAGCAACGCTTCTACAACACTCCCACAATGTTTCAACAGCACGAAAGCGTCTAGAATTTAAAGTAGCCTTATTCAGTAGCCTACTTTAAATTCAAATTTTATTTGATGGTTATAAAGTATTGTTGTTTTTTAATTAATTAAAAAATATATTAATACATTTATAAAATATATAAAATTAAAATGCAATAATTGTTATAATATTTTATAAATTTATAAAACATTTATTTTGTATCAGTGTGAACGTGCGCCCTCTATTGGCCAATCGCAGGTAAATGCTGTGCCATTTTTTTGCTGATGCATTGTGGTTAATGTAGTTTCTCTCTCTCTCTCTCTCTCTCTCGTCTCTCCTCTCTTCTCTCTTCTCCACCCAACCCCCTGCTCTCGCGCCCCCCCCCTAATCTCTCTCTCTCTCTCTCTCTCTCTCTCTCTCTCTCTCTCTCTCTGCAGCCTGGGCCTCACACTTTCAGAGACTCTTTGTGTCGTTCATCGGTCCTATGATCCTGGGGTTCATCATGGCAGTGATCAGCTTTGTCATGGATGTCTTCGTCGACAACTTCACGGAAGGTGAGTGTATATCGGTGAGTTTGGGTGTCAGAATTAGCCAGTAGATCTGTAAGGTTGTATTTAAAAATTGTTAAAATATTTTTTAAATGTTTCTGATATTTATTATAGATTTTTTTTTTCTAAAGAACTAGAGAATAAACCTTTTTTTTCTGGAGCTTTAGAAGGGTGTCATTTGTATGATTTCTGT
>NC_056576.1:36793070-36810570 GCF_018340385.1 Cyprinus carpio
GATGGGGTCAGTAGTGCTATTTTAGTATGACTGAGATGCTATTATAGTTTAGTTAATATTTAAAATTTGTTTTTTAAACAAAATTTCTGTTTTCATTTGAATTTTACATTTTTGTTATTATTTTTTTAAAAAGTATGTCTATATACCTTTAAATAATTTTTATTTCAGTATTTATTATTTCAGTTAAACTAAATAAAAATTAGAAATTTTGCTTTGACAAGTAGCTGGAATAAAGCTAGTTTAAGTTTTTTTTTGTGAATAAGTTTTACTTTATTTCAATTTATTTTACTTTATTTTTATAATTAAAATGTGTTTATGGTTTTAGTTTAGTTTAGACAAAACAACAAAATAACACTGGTTCTGCCCTTTTCTTCACTTGGATGTGTCAGTAAATGCAGATTAATGTCTGTTATTTAAAGTTAAGTTATTCTCTATCTATCTATCTATCTATCTATCTATACCTATATATACACACACTGTATATATGTAAATAAAATAAATATTTTTTGAGAGTGTTTTATATTTAATGTTTTATTTAATTTTTTTTTTTATGTTTTATTTGTGTTTATATATTTGATATTTCATGAATAAGTGGTCTCAGAATAGTTTTGTAAAGAAGTGAAAGGAGCATAGGAAAAAAGTATAAAATTAAAAAATAGAATATGTACAAAGTTTAGAGGTGTGCAAGTCATATAAATAACTGTAGAACACCAAATACATAATGTACATGATAAGCAAAATTGCTATTAAGGCTTGCATGTATAGTATAGTAAGACTATAGTTTGTTTTGTGACGCTAGCAGATTTTTAAAATGTTTAGACTTAAAAAAAACATTTATTAGGAAAGCTCAACAGAGATACTCCTTTACAAGCTGCTGACTGTGCTATAAATCACTGTTAAACGCACGAGGTTTGTGGCTTTAACGCACAAACGTTTTCTCTCTGCAGGATAGTATGTGGCTTTGGCGGCGCCTTCTTTGTGTATCTGTATGGAAAGATTACTCTGTTTGTGAAAGAAGCAGACCCAGCCACGTGTGTGAAGAAGCAGAAAGCCACGAACAGCTTCCTCATTAGAAGAGCTAATGATAAAGGTAAATTGTAAAATGTTTGTTTGAACAAGGAAAGCGTCATGAAAAACTGCTAGATGATAATGTAATTAGCTTTATTTGCTGTCTATGCTGTGCCTTCTCTTAAATAACCAGTCAAACGTGTCAGTGTTCATGCATCTAATCCTATTTGTTTTGTTTCTAGTTGTTTTTCTTATATTCTGCTTTGGTCTCTGTGCTGATTTCAACGCTTACTTTCCCTCTGGGCTTTGGGCAGTTCATGGCAGGACAGGTAATACACACACACACACACACACACACACACACACTCTCTCTCTACAGAAAGCGTGCTGGTTTCCCAGTCTGCTAAATCCATAATGGTTAATAATCTTAATGAGAGAGACAGGTGACATTCATTAATCATTCTTAACAACATACACTCGTCTAAAATAGAGAATGAAACTTCAATTCTCTCTCATACACTGACTCTTCTGGTTCTCTCTATTAAATCAGTGATTGAAAGTGAGGCAATAAAATGCTCCCATTAGCAGCGTATGCAGTCAAACACTACAATACCATGCCTTATCTAAATAAAGTATATGCACAATTAACAGTGAAATGAAATGTGAAAGCCAAAGTCTTTTCTAAAGCAATAATTCACCCCTAAAATGAAAATCAGCTGTAAATGTGTTCGCCCTCAGGTCATCCAAGATTAGGATGAGTTTGTTTCTTTCATCAGGTTTTGAGACCCAATGTTAGCATTTAAACACTTGCTCAGCAGAATGGGTTGTTTTGGACTCTCATTCTGATCGGCAGCCCATTTCACTGCAGAGCATCCATTGCTGAGACACTGATGCAGTGCTACATCTCTACAAACCTGATGAAGAAACAAACTCATATTGGATCACCCTGAGGATCAGCACATTTTCAGCTAATGTTAATTTTTGGCTGTACTATTCTTTTAAATGAAAGTCTAAAGAAGTTTTTTGGTTTATGTTATTATTTCCTCACCATTTATAGCTTAACACAAAGTGAATCCTTGATTTCATTTTTTGATCATCGTACCTGGTCAAATCATGGCATCGTAGCAGACTTTGATAATGATGATCACCTAGCCGCCTGGAAACATCCGCAGGCTAACGTCTTCGTCATTCTCTCCATCTTCGTCATCATGAAGGTAAATAAACACAACAGACACACAGTTTTTGTCCTCAACTATAGCTAAAGTAACTAAACTCTTCTTTATTCAGAAATAAGTTAGCTTTAAAGACCTCGTGTAATGCTTAACTGGTTTTTCTTGCAATTTTCATATAACAAAATATTTGTGAATGTCTGACTTGTTTTTTTGATGCACCATGCAATTTGCGTGTGTGTGTGTGTGTGTGTGTGTGTGTGTGCGCGTGTGTGTTGTGCATGTGTGTTGTGTGGTGTGTCGTGCGTGTGTGTTGTTTTAATGAGCATTACTCTTGTCTGTTATGTAGTTCTGGATGTCTGCTATTTCTATAACCCTTCCTATACCATGTGGTTCCTTCGTTCCCATTTTTGTCATTGGTATGTGTTTGTGTGTTTTCTCTAAAAATTATAGTTATTCTTTGGAGCATTTCCACCTTTTTAAGGTGTGTTCACACCAAGGATGATAACTATAATGATAATTAAAACCATATGCCATATGTTTTAAAAATCCTAAAAAAATCTCTATATACTGTAGTGCAGTCCACACCACAACTATAACAATAACGACACAGTAGAATGATGTCATTGGAATGACTTTCAGGGTGATATTTTCCAGCCGATGAACAATAAAAAAAAATAATGGCCAATCAGAAATCACTCAACTTTAATGAGCTGGAGCATTTTATATATATATATTGCTACTTGCAGCTATATTCAGAAATCAGCATATTAGAATGATTTATCATGTGACATGTTATCATGTGATTACATTTTTAACATATGTTCATATAGAAACATTGTAATAATATTCCACTGTTTTAACTGTATTTTTGTTCAAATTAATACAATCTTGGTGAGCAGAAGTCCTTTTTTTTAAACTTTAACTCAATAACTCAAAAGTTATTCCAAACTTTTGATCTGCATTTTAAGTCATGATTCTTGGTGTGAACGGACCTTTAAAACAGTCATTTTTAATAGTATCTTTTCATATGATGACTCTCAAATTAAAGGGAATGCATACGTGTGTGTTTTAGGTGCTGCGTTTGGACGTTTGGTGGGTGAAGGTTTGGCCACATTGTTTCCAGATGGATTTAACATGGATGGACATGTATACCATATAACGCCCGGAGTGTATGCTGTCGTAGGTGAGAAACTAGCCATCCATTACACCTGAATACTGTCCCAAAATGAAGCCTTGACTTATTAAATAGTAACTCTTTCCTGTGTGTAGGAGCGGCAGCGTTAACGGCAGGAGTCACCGACCACAATCTCAACTGGTGTGTGATCATGATGGAGTTGACGGGTCAGATAAATTATGCTCTGCCCATCCTGATCTCTGTGATTCTCTCCAACATGATCTCTCAGAGTCTTCAGCCGTCCATCTACGGACAAAGTATCCGCATTAAAAAACTGCCTTACCTACCGCCCATGCTCAGCTGGGGCCACCGCGAGTGAGTCTCTTCATCCATAAATTTCATCTTTCCTTTTATTTCAAATTTCACTCATCCTGTGCACCACCAAAACTTTTCCTAGCAGTGTATTTCAACCTATTTCCAGGGGTTTTGTAAACACTTTGGTTATGTTTTTAAAGTGTACATATTACAAAAAATAGCTAGTATACATTTGATAGCAGTTTAATCAGCATTCTCAGGTTTAACTCATTAAAATAAATATTGCAGCATGCACATTACAAGTACTTAAGTAAGAGTGTTGTGTTATAATATGTGAAGGCAGTTAAATTAAATTTGATAAACTGAATGTGAGGCAAAGTGAATAGGACAAAAAAAAAAACAAATAGAAACAAATCTTACTATATAAGAAATACTTCCCCAGTTGATTGTTTACATTAAGAACCACAAACATTTTTGTATTACAAGTTTTCTGAAATGTTATGTTTAAATTCGCAAATGAGGCATTATATAATTAAATATGCACTAATTTGCACTCATTTCCAGAAAATAAATCAGAATGTTGGATGAAGCCAGGTTCAGAATTCTTGTTTGATTTTGTTGACATATTAGAGTTAAAGGTTTTTATAGAGGGGATTTTGGATTTCTCTTTTTATCACTCCAACTACATCAGCACGCGATATCAGAGAAAATATTAAGTTTTGGTGTATGTAAGGTGCTGCTGAAGTGGAGGAAAAACTCACTGCCTGCCTTTAAAAAATGAATGCATGGGAATTTTTCTCCACGTTTTAGGAATAAAAAGCTCTATATCTGCCACCAGGAGTTGAGCACTATGCATTTTTTCCACGTTTTTAGGAATAAAAAGCTCTATAAATCCATGTAATTGATATATGAACAAACCCCTCTATAAAAACCTTCAGAATATAGATTGGTGTTGAAGTGTAGGCTTTGGTGTATTTAAGTTGAGATGTTTATTGTAATCTACAGTGGAGTATTGTTAAAGTTGAGTGTATTTTATTTTATCATCATTTTGTTTTTTTGTTGTGCATCAAAGTTTTTTACAATGACCTCTTTCTCACAATTACCTTTCTCTTTCTGTAGTAAGTATAATATTCATGTGGGGGACTTTATGAAAAGAGAAGTTCGTTATATAACACTGAACTCCACCTACCGAGACATATTCAAGATCCTACGCTCAGGAAATCTGAAAACACTTCCATTGGTGAAGTCCACAGGTACAAACACACGACACACACTAATTTCCTACCAACTGTTGTGTTGGAGCTGGTTGTGTTATCATTATATGACAATGGCTTAACTTATAATTTTAATATTAGATAAATTCATGTAGACATTGCTACATGTAACCAAATTAATATTCATGAGACATGCTGTGCTGAAGGGACATATCAAATCAACATTACATTTTTATAAGAATTTTGTATTTTTTACTTACATTTGATTGTAATTAAAAATAAAAATAATTAGATTATTTGAATTGTAATTTGTTTTAAATGTTATTTATTTAATATCATTTATTATTTGCATGCATATATTTTATAATTATTTTTATAAATCAGCTAAAATATTTTTACTGTTTTGATAATTTTTAAAAATCCCTGTAGAGCTGCTATGAAACTATGTGTATTGTCAAATGTGTTAAACAATTGAACATTACACGATTTGATGCCTAAGTTTTTAAAATCATGAAAACATGCTATTTTTTAAAAAATAAATTCCTTTCTTGAAACAAAAAGCTGTTTGAAATATTATATATTAAAACTCTAGACATGTAAAGTTCACACCAGGAATGCAGTTTTACTGCAAGCCAGCAGAAGAGCTCATTTTAATATGAAGTAAAATGTGATGTGCATATCCTGATCTTTCTGTCTGATTTCATTGTGTCTCTCAGAGTCGATGCTCTTGCTGGGCTCAGTTGAGCGTGCTCAGTTACTGGTGCTCTTAAAGCAGCGATCACAGCACCTGCGAAAGGAAATGCGCCCACCATGCCTATCAGCTACAAGGTTCACTTTCCAGGTCAGATGGTGAAAAATTTGACTATTATAAATAAGAACAGCTGTTTTTGCAGTGCTTTTCAGGGCAGTACTGCTTGAAATTCCTCCTTTTCTTTTATTTTTCTGCAATTAATTCAGTCTGAACCACTTATGTAGGCCAACTTAACTTTGTATATGTAACTACAAAAGTATTTTGTTTGTTTTTTTACGTATTATTTTTAAAATGTATGTAACTTTAACATTATTCTACTGCTGCAACCATCTAGTTCTTTAAAACAGGTGTTGATTATGGATTTATATGTGTGTGTGTGTGTGTGTGTGTGTGTGTGTGTGTGTGTGTGTGTGTGTGTGTGTGTGTGTTTTTGTGTTGTTGAAATGAAGAGTATGAGTCTGCTTTTGCTGATCCCGCCTCCACTGAACCTCTCAAATCTGCTCTGAAGAAGCCATCTGTAGGTGAGAAAGATATTACAAGTAATACCGAGAACCTCCCATTGACTTCTTTTGACCTTAAATTAACATAAAACACCATTCACAATTTTTTTTTTCTGGTTATGTGTACGTGTGAAAGTGCAGATACTCCTTTGTAATATTTTTTATAAAATATGAAATAATATTTTATGATATAAGTTTGTAATTTTTTGAAATATATTTATGCTTGCAAAACACTTATCAGATGTTGAGTTTAGTGCACGTGATAAAAATCAGTGCCGTGCATGGACCTCATTAAACATTTTACAATAATTAAGCATTTTGCATGTTGAAAATAAAGTTCCCAATATTCTGATCTGTTTGGTTAATATGGAATTCACTGGATATTGCCTTTCAGAATAGTCCCTCATAACATCGTGAAGTCTCATTACACATCGATGCTGTTTTTTACTAGTTTGAATGTAGCGAGATTAAAGTGAAGTTGTTGTAAAAAAGGGCATCCAAATGTTATCTTTCCAGAGCCAAAAAACAAGGTATGTTCTGACTGCCATACATAATATTTAATGCTAAGTCTACGCTTTGTTATACTGAGATGAACATCACGAACATCCAGAACTCAACACTGAACAAAAACTTCTATTCTAACTTAACACTGCGTTCAAGAAATAAACAGATATGTCTGTGAATAGCTACATTGCTCAGTGCTCTAAAAATACGTTGTAAAAGAAACCTTTGACACTCTCCAAAGCGCAAACACAAATACGCGCTGGATAGTTTGTCCAATCTGCAATTAAATGCTATTATTGCAACTTCAACTGAGATGCATAAATTACTTACTTCAACAGCACATGCATACATATGGTGGATGTATGAAACTTTTTCTGTCTCTCAGGTCTTTATGATTCTGGCCTGAGTTTGAAGAAGTTCTTTTGTTCACGTCCTGACATTGCGGCAATGGAGGTGAGACATCCAACACACACACACACACACACAGACACACAGACACACACACACACACACACACACACACACACACACACACAGACCACACACACACACACACACACACACACAACACACACACACACACCACACACAGACACACAACACACACACACACACAACACCGCACGCACACACACACACACACACACACATTTATGTGCTCTAGAAATGTCCTGTGGTGTTTTTGAGGAAGCTTTTCTAGTGAACGTTTGGAAGTGTGCGCCTTTTTAATTTAGTTTTGTAATACTGCGAGGAGGAAACTTGTAAGCATATGCATTATATCTAGCCTATGAAGAAAGAACCCTATGATTTCTGTGATGTAGAAAAACATGGATAGAGTCAAGTCATAAAAATGGAATTGTACAGCATTTAGTATATTTTGGATTAATAAATCAAAAGTTTAGGTATGTACAATTAATCTAATTAGGATATGGACTAGTCTTGATGATGATAATAATAATAGTAATAAAATTAGTAAAACTTATTTTTTATGGATTATAACAGTTTTTCCTTCATCCTGTGCAGCTGTTTGTTTGCCAAAAAAAAAATCATATGGTTACATTTTTTTAAATGATTTAATTGTTAATTTTTTATGCCATCAATGCTTTTTGACAATGAGCTTTTATTAAATCATAAAATCCACAAAAATAATAGTAAAAGACAAAATACTAAATAATAAAAAAAATATTGTAAAACAAAAAGTTTATAAATTATTAAATTGTTAAAGTTTCATGAAAGTGCATTTTGATTATTAAAATGTAATTAAACTATTAAAATGGAAAACACAGAATCCTTAAAATTAGAAAAAAAAAAATGGGGCAAAAAATAAAAAATATTATTTTTATTATGCCTAAGAAATGTGTGCGTCTCCGTCTTTATCCAGGACAACCCAGATGCAGAGGATGATACGATACTTCAAGAGGTGAGGGACATTTTTAACACAGAACACCACACACTCTTACACACTCACACATGTGCACACACACCACCCACACACACACACAACACACACACACACACACACACACACACACACACACACACACTCACACAAACACACATGCACATACACACACACCACACACACACACACACACATCACAAACACACATGCACATACACACACACACACACCACACACACACACACACACACACACACACACACAAACACAAATCTCTCAAAAACACACATGGAACACACACACACACACACACACACACACACACACACTCACAAACACACACACACACACACATGTACAGTATCTCTGGCTGTGAGTGCAGATCGAGGAGTGGGAGGAGCAACAGCTTGACGAGCAGGTGAACTTCAACAACTGCAAGATTGACCCCGCCCCCTTCCAGCTGGTGGAGCGCACTTCACTGCACAAGGTGAGTGTGTGTGTGTGTGTGTTGTGTTGATGTGTGTGTTTAGCAGCTTTAGTCTGTGGTCAAAATAGTGACGTCATTATCATGATGATTTCTGAACGAGTCGAGTTTCTGGAGTTAAGTTTATGTTGTTGTTTTTTTTATGGTATGTCACATAAAACCTAAAACTTTATTTGAGAAAGGAGGAAGAAACAACACGTGGTTTTTGCTCTTATTTTCCCGTTTATCATCAGTACCATTTCCTCTCTGGGTTACAGTGACTCACACCATGTTTTCTGTGTTGAATCTGGATTACGCTTACGTCACCAGTATCGGACGACTTGTCGGAGTCGTTTCACTGAAAGAGGTGAGAGTTCATTAATCACACAGAAATGACATTCAAGAGCTCCTTTATTGATGCTATGCTTCAACCTTGAACATCCATAGAACCTTTCCATTGCACAAAAGTTTCTTTGTAGCAGAAAAAAAGTTATAAAGATTATTAAAAGGTTGATCACAGTAGTAAGAAAAAATTGGTATCAACAGCTGTGCTGTGCTGTACTCATAAAGCTGGTAAAAGGTTCATCTTTTCTAGTTTGAAGCTAGTTCTAGTTCATTTGTAGTGCATTTTCTAAGATTGTAAACATTCTGTGAGATAAATATGTATTTTAAGGATCAGTAAATTCCATTTTATGCTAAATCAGGACATTTTTAAATACACTACTGTAAGAAATAAATGCTTTCATTCATTAAGGTCTCATTAAATTGATCATTAAAGTGAGCGTAAAGACATTTATAATGTTACGTTAAATTTCTATTTTAAATAAATGCTGTTCTTCTGAACTTTCTATTCATCTGTGAATCCTGCAAAATGAAGTGGATCACAGTTTCCACAAAAATATTGTGCAGAGCAGAACTTGTTTTCAACATTGATGATAATCAGAAATGGTTCTTGGAGCAGCAAATCAGTCATATTAGAATGATTTCTGAAGATCATGTGACACTGAAGACCTGGAGTAATGATGAGGCTGACAAATACAGCTGCGCATCACAGAAAAATTACACTTTAACAGAGATTCACACAGAAAACAGCTGTTTTAGATTGCAATAATATTTCTGTATGTTTAATCAAATAAATGCAGCCTCGGTGAGCAGAAGAGGCTTCTTTTAAAAAAGCCAAACGATGTGAACAAACAAAAATGTAACCAAACTCTCCATTACTGGCTCTGGTGTGTGTTGTAGTTGTGTAAAGCCATCGAGGGCTCCCTGCCGGCAGACGGCGTGAGGTTGCGTCCCATTCTGGCCACTTTCAGAGACCGAGGCGTTCGAGGATCCTGGACCGAGACCACCGAACTCCGCAAACTACTGGACCATCAGATCAGCTAAAACACCAGCGAGCGGCGATGTTACAGCTGAACCCGAAGCCCAACGCAGTTTAATAGAGACACTTTCTGCTCTGGGTCTGTTTTTATCCGTGGATTCATGAGATCCACCCTCGTTCAAGTCTTTCTGCCCTCACTTCCTGCTTTGTTTACTTTTTCAGTTTTCAAGTTGTATATATAATATATGTTTTTAGTTTTTAAGTGCAACTGTTAGGGTTAGTGTGTGTGTAGTATTTATAAATAGCTGTGTGCAGAAATAATATGTGTGTGCTTGTTACAGAAATGGCCTAAAAAGTAATGATTTTTAGACATTTCAGATTGTTCTTTGAATGCAATGGCCATTAAACGCAGCTTGCGTTAAAATTTTTGTTATTTAGTTAATTTCATTTTTTATTTAATTTTATTTTAATTTTAAGGCAAACTATTTGAAGTCAGTCTGATTTTAAAAAATTTTTTTTTTAAATATTAATGTTTTCAACGAGAGAGAACAAAAAATACCTTTTCTGAATAACATTTCTGACTAATGCATTTTTTAAAACTGTAGTTTTGTAGCAATGCATTTAATTGCAACATGACAGAGAAAAATTAATAAGCAAGAAAAACAGACAGAGAAAATGAAATCGAGTTCAATAATAACAACAATTCTGGGGGGGAATGTGCACGATTTATTAGTTTAGTTTCTTGATCATCAGTCAAGAAAATTGAAATTTTGTTAAATAAATAAACAGATTGATATTTTTTTTAATATTTAGTATAGTATTATTGTTTTGTATAATATTTGCATCAATTTTGGGGGACAATGTCCACTTTTCATTGGTTATTTGATCATAAATAAAGAAAACAAAATGCTGTTAAATTAATAAAGTATAATAATTACAGTAATATTGGAGATTTTTATGCTCTTTTTATTGGTTTCTTGATTTCTAAATCAAGAGAATGAAATGCTGTTCTAAAAGTTGAGAGTTTTTCTGAAGAGGTTAATTGGTGCTGTTTATATTTTACATGTACTGTATATGTTTGTATTGAATGTACAGTATAATTGTTTGCCTTTTAATTACCCCAAGCCCTAGTAAGTTATATTTTGGTAAATTTGTATTTTTTTTTCCACGAGATTTTTTTTCAAAGAAGTGCATAAATTCTATTACATGTTTTTTTTGTGTTTTTTTTATTGTGGTTTGCGGAGAAACTCTATACACGTGTGTTTGTGTGTTCCTGATTGTATGTTCTTAATTTTTTTAATTGGTGTTGGTGTGTGTGTGTGTGTGTGTGTGTGTGTATGTATTGTGTGTGTGTGTGTGTGGTGTGTGGTTGTTGTGTGTGTGGGTGTGTGTGTGGTGTGTGTGAGTGATTGATGTGTTGTGTGTGTGGTTGTGTGTGTGTGTGTGTGTGTGAGCGTGTGTGTGTGTGTGTGTGTGTGAGCGTGTGTGTGTGTGTGGGGGTGTGTGTGTGTGTGTGTGTGTGTGGTGTGGGTGTGAGAGAGAGAGCGTTGTGTGTGGGGTGTGTGTGTGTGTGTGTGTGCGTGTGTGTGTGTGTGGTGGGTGGGGGGGGTGTGTGTGTGAGAGGCGTGTGTGGTGTGTGTGCTTGTGTCTCAATCAACAAGAATTCTAAGCAAGCGGGGGTGCGAGATGTGTAATGTGTGTGTTGTGTGTGTTGTGAGGAAGAGAGAGAGAGTGTATTATTTGTGCGGGTGTGGTGTGTGTGTGTGTGAGCGTGTGTAGAGGCAAAGGGGGTGTGTGGTGTGTGTGTGTTGAGGGAGATAAGTGGAGGGAGGTGGAGGGGGGGGGGTGTGTGCGGTGGGTGTGTGTGGTTTGTGTGAGCGTGGTGTGGGGTTGTGTATGTGTGTTTGGTGTGTGTGTGTGTTGTGTGTGGTGTGTGTGGTGTGTGTGTGTGAGCGAGGTTGTGTGTGGGTGTGTGTGTTGTGTGGTGCGTGGCGAGAGAGAGGGTGTGTGTGTGTGTTTTGTGTGGTGTGTGTTGGTAAGAGCGTGTGTGTGAGGCATGTGTGTGTTTGTGTGTGTGTGTGTGATAGCGTGTTGTGAGGCAGGTTGTGTGTTTGTGTGTTTGAGAGAGAGAGAAGAGATGTGTGTGAGTTTTTTGAGTGTGGGTGAGTGAGTGTATGGGTGTGTGTGTGTGTGTGTGTGTGTGTGTGTGTTGTATGTGTTTTGTTTATAGTGTGTGTGTGTGGTGTTGTGTGTGTGTGTGTGTTTTGTTATATGTGTTGTGTGGTGTGTGGTGTGTGTGTCTTTTCTTCTGACTTGTTGGCCTTTCTGGGATGCGTTTTGAACGAAACCCATTGAAACACTTGCGCGATACCTGTAATCACTATATAGCTGACGCATATATATCAGACATGCGGTACATAGAAACCTTTTTGCATAAACCTTGCTTTCGTTTCCAAATGACCTAAACTTCCGGTTTCGGTTGCAATGAGATGACTTCCCGGACACACTAAAAATATTTATGCTCTCTCACACGCGAGAATGTTTGAAAGTGCAGTCTTTGTGCAGGTACAACAGTACGTGGGTGATTACAGGGTATATATACATGTCTTTCATATATATGCACAGATATATAGTGTTTCACATGTACACGCAAGTGTTTCAATGGGTTTCGTCTCAAACAGCCTCCCATAGAGAGCTTTCGTCGTCAGCGAGACATGAATGTGTTTGGATGAGGGATGTTTCTCCCAAAATACCATTGATTCTTTGGAATGGTCAAGCTGGTGCTTAGAAAATGTATAATTAAGGCTTTTAAAATTATTTAAATTGCAATTACCAGTTAGAAACATTCTGGTCATTGAACATTACAGTTTCAGCTCCATCCAAACAGATTGTATTTTCGTGATCTTAAAATGACCTTTGACCTTCAGTCATAGCTTATTCTGTACTAAAGGTCAGGGAGTGACAACAAGGGTCAAAGTTCAGCCAGATTAAAGCATCTGATGTTCCTAATGTGATCAGAAATGTTCAGGACAGTAAGTCTGTAATTGTGTTAAATTGATTAATAAAATCCTAAATAACTCATTTGGTGATTTTAATGTAATTTGTAGTTTGTTTTTGTTTTTTTTTTGATTTTTTGTTTTTTTTTTTTTTTTTTTTTTTTTATTTATTTTTTTTTTTTTATTTTTAAATTTAGTTACAGTAATTATGTGGTTTTGTCATTTTTGTAAAAAAAAAAATATATATTTTTTATTGTAGTACCTTATGTTTTGCAAAATGAATGGCAACTGGCAAAAAAAAGTTTAATTAATGATTTTTTGTTTTGCAAAATGAATGGCAACTGGCAAAAAAAAGTTTAATTAATGATTTTTTTATAAATTAATATGAATAAATTAATAAGTAATTATTGACAAATATGTATTTAAATTTTTTTTAATTATTAGTTTTTTATTATTATTTTTTAGTTTTTTTTATTTTTTTTTTTTTTTTTATTTTTTATTTCAAGTAGCAAAAGTTTTTGGTTTTAGTTTGCTGTAATAACCCTGTTCTGAGAATGTGATATTTTTAAAACTAATGTTTATTTATTTAGGGTTCAGATCCTTCCATTAGTTCTTTCTTGTCACACTTTCAGTTCTTCACGGAAAATCTCCAGACCTTCTTTCTCTCTCCTCAGAAATAATCATTAACCTGAATGTTTGTCATCTTTACTCCAGAGTTTGTGTTTAAAGGAACGCCACACACGTACAGCACATGAAGATCCCTGATGTGTACAGCACACGTCACACACATGATCTTCAAACACACTTGAGCTGAACAAATGAAATGCCAGCACACACAATGCAAAGGATTTGTTTGGTTTTGTTTAATTTGTTTTACTTTGGTTTTTATTGATTATTATGGTATTTGATACAGGCCATAATGTGCATTTCTGATCTCTAAATAATATTTTTTTTAATGTTAAGCAAAAGAGATTCACTATTAATTTCTTCTAACATCTTAGACTGAAAGCAAAATATGATTTGATCTCCTTGTGCATGTGTTTTTATATTCTCATGACAATTCACTCACAGCCAAAGACATTAACATTAAATGAAATAAACATTAACTGAAATAAATATTTCAGCTACATTTCTCATTTTTATTTAGTTTAACTTGATGTACTAGAATAATAAAATTAAAATAAAAACCATAAAAAATACTATAAAAAAATGATAACCCATATAAAAAAAACTATTAATTTTTTTTATAAAACAAAAATAATCTAAATAATCAAAACACAACAAAATGTTAAAATTTAAGTAAAATAATTTATTTTAAAATTAAAATAATTTATTACAAATAAAATAATGAAAATAACCAAAACACACAACATAGTGTCTAAAAGTTTAACTAAAATTTTAGTAAAATTATTTGAAAATAAAAATAACTTATAAAAAAATAAAATAAAATAAAATAATGAAAATAACCAAAACACACAACAAAATGACTAAAACTTTAAGTGAAATTTAAGTAAAATAATGTGTTTTAAAATTAAAATAAAATCATTCATTTAAAATAACCAAAACAAAATGACTAAAACTTTAACTACAATTTAAATAAAGTAATTTATTTAAAAATTAAAATGATTTTTATGATTTCATGCCCACAGTGATAGACGCTAATACTGAATTTCACCAGGAGATGGAGACATTTATGCCTCTCATTTGTTTAAAATATCTTGCAAATGCTGTATGGCCATTTTATTATTTTATAGAATATTTGTATTACTATTTCAAATGTTTAAGTTCAGTTCTTTCTAAAGAATATATTTACTATGACAAAAAAATACCCATTTTTTTTGTTGTTGTTTGTTTTGGACTGACATTAGTCTGAGCAATGTTAGTGTGTAAGTCACGAGGATCCAGATCAAGCCAGCTGTGTTTTGGATACAGGTCTTCAGCTGGTGCAGGAATGTCTCAGAGCAGATATCAGCTGCTCAAACTGTCTGGCTGCTTATTGAAATATTAACCGGCTTAGATGATAGAAAACGGGTATCATGGCATGTTTCATAATAACGCTACGGAGTATACAGTTAGAAAATCATTTAATTTGCTTTGATGTTTTGATGTGTTCTTTCACATTTATTATCTTGGAAGAAACTCAAGCAAACGATCAAATAAATGTTATTCATTTACGTTCTCCTCTTTAAACAGTTAATAAGATGAGAAGTTTAAGGCTGTACTGAGACACATCACGGTGAAGCTGAAATTATTCACGTTCATCTGTGTTTATTAAATGAATGTTACTTCTTGTTTTTGGAATGCTCAGAAAACATTCAAAAATAACGTTCTCATAATGTTTGCAAAATGATACAATGGAATGTTGCTCTAATGCAATAAAAAAATGGATGGCAACATTCAGAAAAAAAAAAAACGTTTTCATAACTTAAAGGGAACATTAGTAAAAACGTTCTTGTTTCTGGGACGCATATGAAGGTTTTGCGATCATGAAGCGCGTGCTGGGTGATTGTTTTTACACATGGCTGTATATTACTGTGCTTGTGTCTATTTAAAGATTAGCCAGGCGTTTTATGAGGTGAATGTTTGATCTATGTGAGAGATCTGCTTGTGTTTGAGGAACCAAGATCTTCAGCTTCTGTCATCCGCGCGAATTCAGTGTTTGAGCAATAAATAAAAGAGTCTAAAAAGTCTGATCGATCCTCTCTGGATAAAAGCATCTGCCTCATGCTGGTTAAATCAACTGTTGCATTATTTCTGACTGCTTATGCTGGTTAAATCAACTATCTGAGATGTACCCGGGTAAAATAGGATATATATATATATATATATATATATTATCTATATATATATATATATATATATATAGTTTACAATTACACATCCGAGATAGGCAATACTAGAGCAAAATAGGGTATATATTAGGGTAAATTCGGGTATATTGAGTTTGTTCTTATAATGAATTGGATGTGAATTAGCCCTATATAATGTATAAAACAGTATTGTAATTCAAATGTTAATATGATATGTTAGTATTTTATTTTTTTTCATGTTTTTAAGTGACATTGATGCTATGGACACAATATCAATACATGCAATAAAATAGGGACTAGATAGATAGATAGATAGATAGATAGATAGATAGATAGATAGATAGATAGATAGAAAAAACAAAAACTAGTTATTTGTTATCTTAGTTATTTTTACAATAATAAAGTAGCATTTTATTATATTTTGTAAAGCTAAAACTAGCTTCTGGGACGTTAGAAGTGATCTGTCGTTGTTTTATTTTGGATAACCCCTAGTTTAATGTTCAGAGTGTGTCTATGCTGCAGTCTATGCAGGGTGCTCGGAATGTTTGTGGACACGCGCTGCGTGGGCGCGCAGTGGGTGGAGCTTCCGTCTGTAAGCCCCGCCCCGCGCTCAGCTGAACACAAACTTCTTTCAGAAGTCAGTCGCGCAGCGAGCGGTTTACGCAAGAACCGCGCCGACGCGCTGACGCGCAGCCCGCCGCGCTTCCACGCTCGCGTCTACGCGTTAGAGAGTGAGAGCGTGTGTGTTTCCCGAGCTCTCCTCCGTGAGTGTGTGTGTGAGCTGCAGTCATGGCTGTGGACGGAACGGAGCAGCGCGCGCTGCAGTATGAGCAAACTTTGGTAAGTTGTGTTGTTTGTCTCCGGAGCTCTCGCTTTATCTCTCAGACTCTGTTCGTGTTGATCAGGATCCTCGGCTCTGTGGAGCTGTCAGGCGTGTTCGTGACTCTTGACTTGTTGATGAATGAGTGACTGCTGCTATCTCTGACTGCTGTTTGAAGGATCTCTGTCTGTTTTTAGTTCATGTCAAAGTTGAGTGACAATTATAATTCATAAATCATGACATGATGAGCTGGAATCAGAGACAGTCTCCCTCTTTCTATTTTTCAGTGGTCCAACACAATATTTCTAATATTAACAGAATTAATAAATACTAACAGAAGTAAGTGTGTGTGAGTGAGTGAGTGAGTGAGTGAGTGAGTGTGTGTGTGTGTGTGTATTTATTTGTGTGTGTGCATACAAATTAATGTAAATGATATTAAAATAGATAATATTTCACAATTTTACAGTTTTTAGACATTTTTGTATTTAAATAGATATTATTTAGCTATTTTAAAGTTTTTTATCATATTTTTAAAATATAATGAATTATTTAGATTTTTGTAATTTAGGTATTTTATTTTTAATAGATTATGAATGTTATATAATTTTATATAATGTTCCAACACTGCTTTAACAGTGTTTTTTAGTTTTTATTTTATTAATTTTATTTTAGTATTTGTTATTTTACTTATTTTTACAATACATCGTTTTGTTTATATATATACTCACACATACAAAAATATTTATATTATATTTACATGCACACACATATTAATGAATGATTATGCAATAAATAAATAATACAATTTCTAAAAATTATATGTATTTTTTGCATGCATGAAAAAATATAATATATGCATTTATTTATTATTGATTATTGAATTTCTATTTTACATATTCATTGTATGCATATATACACACACATAAATACATACATAGGCTATATATACACACACATGCACATACACAAATATTTATATTTATATTATATTTACATTATTACATATGCGTGAATGATTATGCAATAAATAAACAATACAATTTCTAAAAATTATATGTATATTTATGCATGCATGAATATATATATATATATATATATATATTATATATA
>NC_056576.1:36813070-36820570 GCF_018340385.1 Cyprinus carpio
AAAATAAACTTGTTGTCTGTCATTTTATGAAAACTTGCATTTTGGAGTACACTGAAAAAAATTAAGTGTATAAACAATTTTCACTTTAGTGTGTGTATTTAAAGGAATATTAATTTCTCATGATAATTGCATGATTTAAAATTTGATGATAGTAGATTGATATTACGTTACAAAAACAGGTTGAAATGATAAAGAAGCTTCAGTGTTGTACTCTTATGCACAAGTTTAATAACTAATGAAAGTTTTTTCAAATACCAAAAAGAACCTTGAACATTAATAATGTTGTAGAAACAATTTTCACTCAAATTTCTAGTAAATATTAATTACTTTTCACGAATTAAACATGAAGTAGAAAGACTGAAATTGTATTTTCCCGTAAAACATAGTCCAATAATCTTTGTTTAATTTACAATTTAAAAAAATATATATATATTTTTCTACAGTATAAAAGACTAGCAACTGATTTTTGAAATCTGAGTTTTTAAAAGTATAATCATAGAACTAAAGAAAAAATGCAGAAATAAATATTTAGGATCCAAATCTCTGCTCAGAAAAGAAAAGAAGTCAGTATATAAATGGTTAAATATATATATATATAAAAATGATTGTTGTGGTGTTTATCAGACAACAACAAATACTGAAAGATATTTTAGTAATAAATATCTGAAGTAAATAAAAAATATCTATTTAAGTTATACATACCAAATATTAAAAATATACATATTTATTTAAAAAAATTCTAATATTAATTAAAAATATAAAAATAATATAAAATAATATAAAATAATATTTCCATATCAATTGACTTTTTCTTAAGAGTACAACACTGAAGTTTTATCTTTTCAACCTGTTTTTGTTTTGTAGTTTAATATACTGTGATAAAAGTTTCAGCAATTATCAAGATATGAACATTTGAAATGGTCACATAGCATTAGTTGAATATTAAAATGAACACAGCAGTGAATTCAGGACGAGAGAGTCTTTTTTAGGGTCTGTGAACACAAAGGTGGCAGGTTCGATCTCAGCTCGGTTGAAGAGTTACAGAGACGCTTGATGAGATTTTATCCTCTGGTTACTCGAGTAAAACTGCACTTCATGTGTGGATTGAAGAGGATCTGCTAATCGACAGCTTACTGCAAAAAATCATTTTCCTATTCAGTGTTTTAGTCTTGTTTTCCAGTACAAATATCTAAACTTTAAATTAAGACGTATTTACTTGAGAATCAAAATGACTTGAGGTGTCGTTTTCTGAAGAAAAATTATGCTTAAAACAACAAAAAGTTGATTTGGATAAACATTGCTTCTTATTATGATTGTTTGAAACAATTGTGCTGCTTCATATAAATGGAAATGGTTTTATTTTTTATGAATTAAAAGTTCAGAAGAACAGGATTTATTTTAAAATACACTTCAAAAATGATATGATCAGTAAGTCATGGCTTATGTTTTACATTAACTAATCAAAGTAATTTTTAATAAGTTAAATTAAATTCAACCTGATTTGGTCGGTTTAATGTAATTTTAAGTTGGCATGACAACTAAGTTGATTATATTTAAAAGATTTAAGGCAGCAACTGAACTTAAGTTTTCAAAGTTTTGTTACATTGTGAAAGTATATGTAACTTTTGATCAATTCCATGCATCCTTGATGAATAAAAGCGTTAATTTCTTTATGCTCATGATTAAAAAAGTCAAAAAAAAAGTCAAATATTCTTAACTCACAATGCATAAGATATATAAGTTTCTTGTATGTATTGTAGTATTTCTGTGATGAGCAGCTGTATTTTCAGCATCATTACTCCAGTATTATGTGTAATATGGTCTTATGTATTCATTCTAATATGATGATTTGCTGCTCAATAAACATTTCTGATTATTATCAATGTTGAACACAGTTGTGCTGCAGAATATTTTTGTGTATTTTGTTGTGAATTTTGTTTTTTTTGATTTTTAGTTGTTCACGGATGATCAGGATGTTTTTGTGGTATATTTTATGATTTTAAATGACTTTATTAATTCCTTTGTGGTTAATATTATTAATTTTTTTTTTGTAATTGGTGAATAAAATTATTTATTGTTTTTTTCTTTTTAAGTGATTTTATATTTTTGTGAGTATTATTTATTTATATATTTATTTATTTTCTTAAAGAAAATAAAGCTATTTTAGGATCGTTGGGAATTATTTTAAAGACAATTAAGCTCATTAATTCTCATTATCATATTTCATCTGGATGTTTTTCTTTGGATTTTTTAAATTCCCATTGCAAAAAAATATATATATTTTTTTTTAATAAATCAGCATGAACTTAAAAGCATTAAAACAAATACTACCATGATGAACAAATTCTTTACATCATTTAGTTGTTTCTCAATATTCTGTGTTCTGCTCTGAGTTCATTTGTTACAAGCTGCTCTCAGAATGTATTTGTGTGATATCCCATATACACACACACACACACACACACATTCTCACATAATCTGTGGTGTGATGAAACACACACACACACACACACACACACACACACAGTCTTTGTTTATAGTTCTCTCTGTACACCTGCAAACAGCCTCGGGCAGTATTTCTCTCTTTCTGTGGGTGTTTCTCAATTTCCTGCAGTAGCAGAGTTGAGAATGGCCTCTTCAGTGTGTGTATGTGTGTGTGTGTGTGTGTGTGTGTGTGTGTGTGAGAACCGGGTAAAAACAGCTTTCTTCTGGACCACATCCAGAGCCGCTCCATCAATCTTTAGATCCTTCTATTGGACCAATGGGCTGATGTGATCGTGGTTGCCATGGATACGCATCATTTTCTTAGAGTCCTTTTGTAGAGTGAGAAATACTGTACAAATCCAGCTGTCTCTCTCTCTCTCTCTCTCTCTGGTGTCTGGGAGGGAAAGACTCACTCTTGTCTTTTATTCATTCATTCATTCGCTCGTCTCTCATGGGAAGTGTGATGAATAGAGCGAGACGGATCACACACACGCTCTGTTCACTCAGGTGTGAGATTTAATGAGGGTGTTGTTCACTGAACTGAGTGTGTGTTTGTGTGCAAAAGCTGAAATACTACAGTTAAAGCTGCCGAGAGTCCCACGAGTTAAACATACAGTAAATTATGTCTCAATGAAAATGTTTAGGTTTAGAGGCAGAGATAAAAACAAAGTCCTGTTTACTATTCTATAAGGTCATGGTAGTTACTAACTTTTATGAGGTATTGTTAATTGTTAGTTCATGTTTAACTAACGAGACCTTATTGTAATGTTTTGTGTTCTTGATATTTTAACTATATTGTAACTCTTTTTAGCCTTTATTGCATAAATAAGGTGAGTCACATGCTGAATCTGGACATTCAGGAACAGTACCCTGTGGACATAAGAGACAAAAGTCAAAGTTTTGTGTGGATGCACGCAGCAGCATGTTTGGAGGAAACGTCTCGTTGTATTTATTGTAAACATGTCTATTGCTGCATGTCGAGATGTCAAATGTAACCAAAGATTTTCCACAACAGAAACAGTGTCTTTGTTTGGAGAAAACACGTGTTTGCATCCCGACATCAAACTATGATCGCTTCATCCGTCATCAGGTCACAGAGCTTTTAAAGGCTTCATGTGTATCACTTTTTAGAAACATTTATAAATGTACTTATAATTATTATGCAATAGCATTTATATGTTTGCAGTTAGAACACAAAGATGTTACTTAGATGCCATTACATTTGAAGTTTATCCTAAATACAACTAATAAACAAAGTCAAAATATAATTATATTTAGTATTCAGCAAATATTTTTATTCATTTTGTTGCTACAAAAAAAGACGACTTTTAAAATTCCAGTAACTTTAAAATGCAAAAAGATACATGTTTTTTAAATGCAACTAATAAAACAATTATGTATGTGTTAGTGTGTGACTACGTGTGTGTGTGAAAGTTAAAATATTTGTAGAATTTATCTCATATTTATTCTGGTACAAAAAAGACATATCATGCCATGTATGTCCGTAGCAATTATCTTTTTATTCATTTTAAAATGCAAAAATATATATTTATTGTGAATACAACTATTATATTTGGTATTTAACTAACTTTTAATTTATTGTGTTGCAAAAAAAAAAGATGTAACAATGCATGTTCAATGAAATTAAGTTTTAATAATTTTAATATGCAAAAAGATCAATTTATTTTAAATTCAATGAATAAAACGGATTCAAAGCTCAAGTTGACAGATAAACATACGTCACTTTTAGAATTGGTCTCAAGGGCATGTGCTGCTTCAGTTAGGTTATTAATGAGGTTATAAGAGAGAAACAATGTGGCAAGACGTGCATCTGAATGAGAGAGAGAGACCGCGGAGCTAGACTGATTAATGAGTTTTTACCTTCAGATTTCTGACTTGACGAACACTTTTATTAGTTTTTATTAGAAACCATTGCATGTTGCTTGCAATTAATAAGTATACATCTCCGGCATCTTCCACAACATTAACATTTATACAAAAAGGCTAGTTAATAAGTTAAACAACTGATATTTTTCCCTCAAAAATTGTCAAAAACATCAAATATATATATATATTTTTTTTTTGTTCCTAATTTTTTTTAAATCTCAAAGTCAGGTTTATTTTATTTTACCAAAAAAACAAAACAAAAAAAGTCATAAACATATCATAAAAATATATTATGTGTTTTTGTTTTTCATTAATCCGTTACAATTTGCTCAAAATCTATTACATTTCTGATTTACAGCGAGGGATGGTTCTCAGAACCACTGTTTATATTTATTTGTACGTTGCCGTATATCGTACATCCCGCTAAACAGTTATTCGGAGTTAAAGTCTTTGTTGTTTTTCTGGTATGGTTTCCGTTTGATCTGATGCTAGTACTGCACTCCAGCGTTTTCTGGTGTTTACTGATGGTCTCAGTAGGATTTCAGTGAGCTTTCTGACCTAAAATAAAAAGTGTTTTAAATTAGAACGTGTATTTTGCATTTAAAAATGTTGCTGGCGGACGTAAACTCAGGGTCTTGCATTAAATTGCATGCACGGCTAAGAGGAGGTTCATTAATGTGGCGATTCAGCGCCGATCGAAGACTCAAGTAACTGCTGATACCATACAGTTCTCCTTTACTGGTCCTAATGGAGCCATAGAAATTGTGCAAAACTGAGCTCATTTGTGATTTCTCGATGTATTTGAGGTCGGTGTGTGTGTGTGTGTATATATGATATAATTTATATTAAAAAAAAGTAATTTATTTAGTATTTAACAATTTTTTTAATTTTTTTTTTTATTTTGCAAGGTTGAGATAAGAATTTATGTTCATTTTATTTTAATTTTTATTAATTTTAATGTGCAAAAACATTATTTTTAATATTTATAATTAAAAAAAAATATTTATTCTAAATTCAATGAATAATATGTGTCTGTATAATTTAACAAAGTGAAATTAGTTTTTAACTCATATTTATTTTGCTACAAAAAAAACAGACATAACATGTTGTGCATGTTCATTGCAATTACCATTTTAATCATTTTAATGCATGTTTTATTATCTCTGCTTGTTTATGCAACACAATGTGACAAAAACAGCAAAGTAGTGCATTAAAAGCTGCATTGTTTTGAAAACTGTCATGGTACAGAAAAATGAAGTTAATTTACTATCATCATTACTTGTAGTTAGTTACTCCCTTATTAGCTGTTCCAGAAGTACAGCTGGTTGTTCATATACACACACACACACACACACACTCACCTGTGTACATGAAAACACACACCGACACCACAACACCTGAGTTCTGAGAAGGGAGGCGTGGGTTGAGTGAAAGTCTGCATTCCTCCACAATCCACTGTGAGACACACAAATACAGTTAATACTCGCACACAAAAGTCTTTAGAAAGAACAGATTTTATCAGTGTTATGGATTTGCTTGGATCTGATGTCAGAGTTTATGTTACTAACATTCAAAACCTTAAAAAGAAACTAAAAACCTTTCTTACAGCAAGACAAATCAGTGCTTAACTAGTTGTTGAGATGTACTCTTTAAACTGAGAAGAATTTAAGATATCAGCATTGATAAAACACTTTTCAGTTTCAGGTATTTCCCCTTTGTGTGTGTGTGTGTGTGAGAGAGAGTGTGTGTGTGTGTGTGTGTGTGTGTGTGTGTGTGTGTGTGTGAGAGAGAGAGAGAGAGAGAGTGTGAGTGAGTGTGTGTGTGTGTGTGTGTGTGTGAGAGAGAGAGAGTGTGAGTGTGTGTGTGTGTGTGTGTGTGTGTGAGAGAGAGAGAGAGGTGTGTGTGTGTGTGTGTGTGTGTGTGTGTGTGAGAGTGTGTGTGTGTTTGTGTGTGTGTGTGTGTTCAGACCCGACCTGAGACTCGATTACATGCAGGGGCTTTAGTGCTTTTGTTGTATAATTTTGTTTTTTTGTATTGTTTTGGTTCAGAGTATGTTCTTGTTCCTCAAGCTTTTATGTGCTTAGATTTAAGACACAAATGTGAAACCAAATCCTGAGATTTATACACACACACACACACACACACACACACACACACACACACACAGTACAGTCTTAATTGTGTTTCTGAGTAAATGGAGAATTATCTCATCATGTGTGAAGAAAACAAACTAAACTCCCATTAATTCCCTTATGTCAGAAAGTCGAGTGTGTGTGTGTGTGTCTTGGGTGATACTTCATAACAATATTGTTTCCGTTTGTTTATTCTTTATCAGTGTTTCCCTCAGCTTCTTATCATCTCTTACATTTTCCATTGTTCTGTCGTCTGTTTCTTTTTTTTAAGTTCAGGTTAAGAAGTGTGTGTGTGTGTGTGTGTGTGTGTGTGTGTGTGTGTGTGTGTGTGTGTGTGTGTGTGTGTGTGTGGAAAGAGCTGACAGCACAGCTTTTCTATTTTTTCTTACTCTCTTTGCATATGGAATGTTAATTTTTTGCAAGTGCATTACAAAAATTGGCAGCAGATTTTATTTGCATAAAAACTATTTGTATTGTCACAGCAGTGCAAATTAAGCTGCAAAAAATACAAAAACAAAAGATTAAATTAACATACTTGACCTTCCTGTAGCGGAAATGGTATGTAAAATATATAAAAAGTTAAAGTTATAATACGTTAAAAATAAAATGTATATGGATTAATTGCAGACTACAATAGATTTACAATGTGTTTTTTTTGTATGCCAAGCATATTGCATTCTTTTTCTACAAATTAATTAAGGACACTTGTTTTAAAATTGTGAAATTAAATTAATAAAATTAAACTTATAAGAATTAACTCACTTTTATGTGTATCATTATTTCATGTATATGTACATGTATATGTATCAATGTAAAAATATTTTTTATGAATATTTAGAAGTAGCTTATATATATATATATTAAACAAAAATTTTACATTGATTTTTTTTATTAATATTGTGTTGTAAAATTGTTTTTGTTTTAAAGCAGAACATAAATTGTATAGTTTATTTATAGTTTAGTTTATAGCATGGGTAAAAAAATAGCATATGGATCA